>NW_026867372.1:0-19089 GCF_026571515.1 Ruditapes philippinarum | reverse complement strand
CGTAACTGGAGTGCAGGTAATAGTTCCCAACACTCCAGAGCATGCCCATTGATGTACTCATTCTTTTTTTGTGGGGGGATGCTTTTTGTGGAATAACGATAGAAATGCCACATTCAGAAGCTGGTTCATAGGTTTTTTTTCTGGGGTTTCATATTGTTACAACAGGGAACGTGCATTTAATTTTGCCTATTGTATGAATATGATGTAATTGTGTGTGGAACGTGTATGTACGATCCTATCAAGATAGCCTACGAAACGTCACTCATCACATACAGATGCCCGTTTGTGACAGAAACAATTTTGCAAAGGAGGCACCTGAGTTCTTACTCCACCAGTAAAACTGAAGAGTCGCCAAAATGACCTACACAGTTTTGTGTGACGTAACCCCCACTCCATCCCCCCCCCAAAAAACAGACATGTCATTACTGTATTTGATTTAAATACGTTATAGATAGCGTTAAATACTTTTATTAGTGTGATTACACTGTGCCAGTTATAGTATATATATCACCGATGCATTATGTTTGCCTTAGAATATTGAAATTGAAACTGAAATGTCAATGTAAATAATTGTACATGTATATAATATCTTTCCGTTTTGTCTAGCAAATGTCCGCTTCGCTGGCGTTTGATTTTTCAAGACAACGAAATTGCTACCTTGATTATCTTTTATACAGTTTTTCTTCGTTATACTCAAGTTATATAAACATGATAGGTTAGAGTGTTGATAGAAAATCAATAGACTTTTTTACCCCCGTTTACTCGGTTGTTCCAAAAATGTCCGTTGCGTATTTTAGTTATATCCGATGAATTGTGGGTAACTTCTGTACATGTCTGGGAAAACCAACTTTCATTTTTGCATCAAAAGCTAATGTGAAAATGCATTTTCTAGCATAATTGTTGTTAGAGAGTTGGTTAAAGTGTAAGTTATTGTTATTCTAGTCATAATATTGTGATTTGTGAGGAAATTTGTTTAAATTTTTTTTGGACACCAAATTACCTTTCAGACCTCAGTGTAGCCCCTTAAATAAGCATAAAATAAGCTAGTGAAGTAGTACCTGATGTAAATAAGTTATCATAGAAACCATTATATTTTTGTAAGGTATATAATATATAGAGCTTAAAACAATAACTACTGAAAAATTTACCATTTTAAATGTATGTACAGAGGATGATACATGAAAAATATTATATAAAAAGGAATATTCGACCAGTTGATGTTATTATAGGGACAAAGATCCCAAAGCGCAAGCGATAATTCTTCTTATATGATGTGTTACACGAGAAAAGTCAAGACATTTGTATTTGATAAAGGAAGCAATTAAATCAAGTAATATTGTTAAACATATATAATACGTATTTTTTTGTAATCTTTCGTACGTTTTTATCTTATAATGCAAGATAAACTACTTTTAACTTTTTGACAAAATGAAAAAATAAAACA
Organism: Ruditapes philippinarum; assembly: GCF_026571515.1. NCBI lineage: Eukaryota > Metazoa > Mollusca > Bivalvia > Venerida > Veneridae > Ruditapes > Ruditapes philippinarum. The sequence goes on along the minus strand of NW_026867372.1, from coordinate 17,645 downwards.
CTTACATCTTTTTAAATATGTAATTCTTTCCTCAAATCATATTTGCATATAACAAACATACTATAAAACTGTAAAAAAGTCATTTGATATATATCATATAGGGATGGTCGTTATACGTTTCCGTACTTGGTACTGGTATACAAAATCCAAATTGTAATGTAAAAATAACTGGGAAAAAATGAGAAAAACGGTCTTATACTTAAGATGAACTATACTCTCACTGAAAGTAATATTTTGGGAAAGAAAGATGCAGAAGTTGACTTTAATTCGATATGCACCAATAATATAATCGTCGTATTTATCCTATAATGCAGAATTGTTAAAATAATGCAGGATTGTGCAAATTCAGACATAGTTGTGGAAATAAATACCGAAAACTAGAATCTTATGAAGCTATATAGTTCGGCAAATGTGTTAGGTATACCGAAAAGCAACTTTTAAAGAAAGGCTTAATGTGCGTTGTTATACTCATTAATATCAGCGAAACACAAAACTTCAACGCCAGAACAGTAGCCAGTTCGTTTTTCTCACAAATAATCTGGAATATAAGTTAAGAGGGTACTTACAGCCGTATGCGCTAATTTATTTCGATTAATCTTTAAAATATATATTGACCCTTTTTCCTATTCAAAGTGGTCATTATCCCCCCCTCCCCCACAATTCAGCGTTATTTTACGGTGAATATTGTGTACTGTAATGCACGAGTTTCTCGACTTCACATATTTTCTATTGTATAGAGAACAATAACCGGTCGGTATCTATTTGCAGACCTGTTAACCGGTCGGTAAGTGATTTACTAGACCGCTTTTAACAAAGGAGCCGGTAGGTAATGTGTCACCTTGCCGAGATAAATATGTGAACAATTACACTGTCCCTAAATTATTAAATTGTACTGTAGCTATCGGACTCTCAATTTCAAGAGCAATGTCAACGAAAATTAAAAGATATGTGCTGAAAATTCCGTGATTATTTAAAAACAATGTTCTGTCGCAATGCGGTGAATAAATATAGAATAAATGAATTTGAAGTTTTTAGGCCACCTTTAACCGAATGTTTGTAACTTGAAAACACTAGTAACATGTTTTGTCAAAATAACGACTTGTGTGTAGGACAATTAATACATTTTAACAGAAGTTTATCGAAACAGGTGGATTTTTTTCTTTTCCACTTGATGAAAGTATTGACAGCGTAAAACTCAGTTTAGTTGCAGTCGGTCATTTACTTTAAGGATTTTACAATTGAAACGTGCTTTATTCTTTAAGTTAAATGTCTATACTGCAATGATATATACCTCAAAATTCACGTCCTTTGCATTGGGAATAGCGGCAGTAAACTACAAATTGCAGTAAAAGAAAACAAAGCAGTATGTACCATTATATTTGTTTCGACATCAAACCTTGACTGAACGTTTTGTTTAATACGTAAATGCATATAACTAAAATGCACATGATTGGAAAGATTCATCTTACGGGATGGTCATCCTAATGCATTGCCTCTACTTTGAGTATTCAAATAGGCTATAACTGTTGTTAAATACATTAAAACTCAGGGTCGTGGGTTTAAACCCAGAAAGTTAAACATTTTCTTTCTTTCTTTTAACATTATTTAATCATATGTATCTCTCATAACCCTTTTGGGAAGAAAGTGTTTATATAATTATTTAATAAAAATAGGTATCTATTGCCTAAATAATGCTAAATCGAATTACAAATATGACACCCGATAGTTTTAAAGTGTAATAAAATCAGAACAACATAATACAGTATTTATTATTTTACAAAATCACTCCATGTACTTTTAAGAAAATTAAGGGAAACTTAATTAAGTAAAGCAGGCACAGATTTTGGTAAAGTATAGTATTTTTTTAAATTAGGCTTTCCAAGTAGGAAATGATCAAACACGTGTTAAAGCAGCCTCCATTCAGATTCATGCTAATTTCGTGAACATTTTGAAAAAGTATTTGAATGTGTGATATTGTGAAGTAACCAGAAGGAAGCAATTTCCTCATCATCAATGGTACCTACAAACCATGTAAATTAGCAAAAAATGGTCAAATGTGCTTAATTAGCTTTTACTGCGTTAGTAACGCAGTAGAAATATAGTTGTAAATACTGAAATATCAGTCACATATCGCACATAATACATGTAAAATATTACTTGAATCTTGAAACTTTTTTACTTTTCCTTACATCTAACAAGTATGTTTTTTTCAAAATATGATAACCAAGATCAACAAGAAAACCCAAACGACTCAGCAACATTAAGCAGTGGCAAGGAGCCCAGACGGACCCCAAACAAAAACAGGACAGAGCACAAGGCAGAGCACGGACAGGCTATTCATTAAAATGATAAGTAATTTGTAACTGTTAAGGAATACAATGAAAACAAATAAATGATTGAATAATAGGAAATAAATTGCAACTGATAAGGGATTCAAAGAAAACAAATAAATGATTGAGTTATAGACCCACAATATCAAAGGGCACAGGGGAAGGGGACAGGAGACCCGGGGAAAGGGGGGGGGGTTAAAAAAATAATACGAGGAACAAAGGGAAAGGTACTTACCGTAGACGAGAAAACAACAAGGAACACAAACAAAAGTGTCACCAAAACAGTATGAAACAATATAGACATACATCTGAGGAACACTAAAGTTTGATTTTATTGAAATATTTTGACTCATCTGGAGGCACGTAGCTTTAAAAATGGGTGGGGTATGGTAACAACTTTATACAAAGCTAGGTTCGTAAACAATAATTTTCACAGATCAACGGTCGCTCACAGATTTAATGTCATTATGCATATTCATGTACCAAATATTTGATTGACAGGGGTATGATAATGACCGTTGAACCTTTTTTCTGTGTCCTTAATGAATATGAAAATTAATAACAGTGATAAAATCATATTATTGTGCATTTTTATAGTTAAGGTTAAAGATATATCGTTTAAATATAAAAAATATTGTCATGTGATATTGTGCATTAAATCTACATGTGCACCGAATAATTAATTTACTGATTAATATAAACTAGGTTTTAACTACAATTAAATTCAACATCAATAAATTTCAAATAAAAATGTATTTGGTTGTTGTTTTTAGCTGAGCATGCTCAGGGTGAGCTTTTAGGATCGATGATTGTCCGTCGTCCGTTCACATTTAGTTGTTAACACTCTTACGGTCGCATTTTATGCTTATCTAGTTGATAGCTCGGATGAGTTCGAACATGGGTCATCTCGGATGAAAAACTAGGTCACAAGAGCTAAAAATAGAAAAACATTGTTAACACTCTAGAGGTGACATTTTTGCCTCAATCATCATCAAAGTTGGTCAGGATGCTTGTCAAGGTGATAGCTTGGATAAGTTCGAACATGGGTCATCTCGGATGAAAAACTACGTCACAAGAGCTAAAACTAGAAAAACCTTGTTAACACTCTAGAGGTCACATTTTGGTCAAAAATGGTCAGGATGCTAGTCAAGGTGATAGCTTGGATGAGCTAAAACATGGGTCATCTCGGATGAAAACCTAGGTCACCGGAGCTTAAAGTTAACACTCTAGCGGTCACATTTTTGCCTCAATCATCATCAAACTTGGTCAGGATGCTCGTCTAGGTGATATATCGGATGAGTTTGAACATGGGTCATCTTGGATGAAAAACTACGTCACTGGAGCTAAAAATAAAAAACCTTGTTGACACTCTAGCAGTCACATTTTTGCCTCAATCATCATCAAACTTGGTTCAGGATGCTTGTCTAGGTTTGATACAAAGCTAGATAAGTTCGAACCATGGGTCATCTCGGATGAAAAAACTAGTCACCGGAACTAAAAATAGCAAAAAACCTTGTTAAACACTAAGCCGGTCACATTTTTGCCTCCAATCATCAAACTTGGCCATGATGCTTGTCTAGGTATTAGCTTGGATGAGTTCGAACATGGGTCATCCTGGATGAAAAACTAGGTCACCGGGAGGCTAAAAAAATAAGAAAAATAGAAAAAAACTTTATTTGACACTCTAGCGGTCCACATTGTTGCCTTAATCATCATCAAACTTGCCAGGATGCTTGTCTAGGTGATAGCTCGGGTTAGTTCGGGAACATGGGCCATCTCGAATGAAACTAGATCACCGGAAAAGTAAAAAATAGAAAAAACCCTTGATTAACACTCATGTGGTCATAATTTTGACTCAATTTTGTCATCAAACTTGGTCAGGAAACTTTGTCTAGGTAATTGCTTCGGATTGAGTTCGAACATCGGTTCATTCCGGATTTGAAAAACTAGGTCACAGGATTGCTAAGAATAGAAAAATTCTGTTAACACTAGTGGCTACAGTTTTTGATCCAAATATCCTGTAAATTGGTCTGAAAGTTTGTTTTGCATTGATTTCTAACAGTTTAAGTTCGAACATGGGTCCATTCTCGGATTGAAAAAACTAGGTCACAACCCGCCAAATTATGGAAAAATACCTTGTTAACCACTCTAGTGGTCACATTTTTTACTCCAATTACCCATTCAAACTTGCGTCAGGATGCTTGTCTAGGTAATTGCTCGGATGAGTTTGAAATCGCATGTGAAAACTAGGTCCACTGAGCTAAAAATAGAAAACACTCTAGTTGCTTTACTTATTTTTGATCAACAGTATCCTGGAAACTTGGTCTAAACGTTTGTTTTGATGATTTCTAGGTCAAGTTTGAATATGGGTCACCTGGGTAAAAAACTAGGTCACACTGCTCAAATATGGATAATCCCTGTTAACACTGTCGTGGTCACATTTTGACTCGCCTGTCATGAAACTTGGTCAGAATGCTTGTCTAGGTAATTGTTCGGATGAGTTTGATTAATCAGGTGAGCGATCTAGGGCCATCATGGCCCTCTTGTATAAAATATGATAAACAAGATCAACAAGGAAAGGCGGCGTTCAATGAACGCAACATCCATACGACCCAGCAATAAGAACCAGTGGCAAGGAGCCCAGGCGGAGTCCCCAAACTAAAACAGGACAGGGCAAAAGACAGGTTAATCACTAAACTGATCAATAATTTGTAAAATTATATCACGCAAATCTAAGGTCGGTCTTTTATGACATCATTATACATCTAAAATATCTTAAAGTCGATCTTCTATAACATGATGTTTTGCTAGGGGGCGTGGACGGTACCTTGCACTTTCCAGTACCGTTCATGAACAGGCTCAATCAAACAGAGCCTGCAACATTTTCAATTTTGCCGTGTTTGGCTTTCTTTAGGGATTCTGTATTTATCTACTTTCTTGTCTGTAGTGTTACTTGTTTTTGGATGTTTACATGTTTTGTGATGTCTGTCTCGTTGGATTGTCGTTGACGGTAGGTATTTTTCTCTCCCCCCCCCCCCCTTCCATTTTTAACCCCCCTCCCCACCTTTTCCCCCGTACAGCCCCTTTTCCCTTGTGGGCCTGTTTTTGTTTATATTATTTCACATTACATGTCCGGCCCCTTTTTCGCCCTTGTTCCACTCCGGGTGCTTGTTGGTGCCTTCTGGGATGTCCTGCTTGGGTGTGTCCGGGGCGGCCTCCTGTGAACGTTGCCTTTGCCTTGTTGATCTTAATTCTTGTTATTTTTTGTATAGTTAATTATCCACATTTAGATGGAGACGTACCCCATGCAACATCTTACGGGGATTATGTTTCTCAGTTTATAAGATTCGCTAGAGCTTGTAGCAACGTAAAGGATTTGAACGAGCGGAATATTTTTATTACCAGCAAGCTTCTATTTTATTTTCTAAAACAGAGATAGCGCTATCACAAATACTAAATTTTAAAATCGTAACTTTTGACGTCTTATTTTATGATCACATCCGTGTTATTTGTGCCGTGTGGCGGCTGTAAAAAGTCTCCCCGTACATTTAATCAATGATGTTATATTTTCGATCCTTGAAGATCGTTCAGCACGACATTATTGTTGTGCTTGTGGTATTTTTAGTTTCAACTTTTCGGCATTTTCTGGTTGGGTGGTTCCAATATTCCTACTTGAATAATGTTGAATCACCCTTAGGATATGTTGCCTGCTTTTTTAAATTTGTCTTTTGACGTCTTATCTGTGATACGCAGGCTTCATAACCTCTGATCCCCTTTCCAAATTCCATTTTATATTTTTCCGCCCATTGTTTTCTCGTTTAGGGCACACGCTTTTTATTACTTGGGGACCATACGCCGCTTTTCATGGAATGGCACTGAAGTGTCACATTGAAGGTTCCATGATAACCGCCGTATGAACACATCTGCGGATGTTTCTAAATTCAAAATTTTACTATTTCATGTTTAAATGTTGAATTCTGCTTAAGCCGGTGCTAGGGGGCGTGGACGGTAACTTGCACATTCCAGTACTGTCCATGAACAGGCTCAATCAAACCGAGCCTGCAACATTTTCAATTTTGCCGTGTTGGACTTTCTTTAGGGATTCTGTATTTATCTATTTTATCTGTGATGCGCAGGCTTCATAACCTCTGATCCCCTTTCAAAAAATAGATAAATACAGAATCCCTAAAGAAAGCCCAACACGACAAAATTGAAAATGTTGCAGGCTCGGTTTGGCCGGTGCTAGGGGGCGTGGACGGTAACTTGCACTTTCCAGTAACGTCCATGAACAGGCTCAATCAAACCGAGCCTGCAACGTTTTTAATTTTGCCGTGTTGGGCTTTCTTTAGGGATCCTGTATTTATCAATTTCACTAAAATCATTAAACGTTTTATAAAACTTTGCCCTGTCCTGTTTTTGTTTGGGGTCCGCTATATGGTCCGCTATATAGCGGCTCCCGCTATATAGCGGCTCCTTGCCACTGGTTCTTGTTGCTGGGTCATATGGGGGTTGCGTTCATTGAACGCCGCCTTTCTAAAGGTGGTCAACTGTATCATCATTATACATCTCACAGATCTAATGTCGGTCATCTGTAATATCGATATACATTTCAAGGATCTAAGAGTGGTTACCTGTAACATCATACTTGGAGTTTCGTAGTGTCATCGATGGACGCCTGGGAGTCACTCTCACTAATTACCAGAAAGAGCAGACATGGAGGGGTATTCAGGAAAGGTAAATGTCTATCAATGTGATTCATCAAACATTTTTTCAGTTGAACAGAGCATAAAAAAGTATTTACAGTAGGTCCGTGATTTTGATATGCTTTTGCATTGCCATTAGATCTATTAAACTTAACTGCAGTTCGGAATAAAAGCAAACGTGATTGAGTCTGTACATAAAGGATAATGAATAAGTGCAACATCCCTCACGCCCCCTAGCACCGGCTTGAGTGGCACTCAACTCTCAACACTTAATAATAGTGCTGGCATCAATGATCCCGAAGGGATCAATGTTATCACTGTTAAACAACTGTTAACGCTGTTCATTTCTAGGTAAAGAAAAAACTAAATCAACTGTATATACTTTCTGAGTCTGCAATTCTTATGCATTCTTTTTGTGATTAATGCTTCCGAGGGATCACTTTGTTTCCAGATTTGTATATGTCCCGTACTTCAATTCTTATTTAATTTTGTTGTGTTTAATGCTTCCAATTCTTATGTAATTTTGTTGTGCTGCACATATCCATTATCCCTCATGTACAGACTCAATCAAACCGAGTCTGGAATTCTCTTGTAATTTTGTTGTGATTAATGCTTCCGAGGGATCACTTTGTTTCCAGAATTTTCATGCTTCCGATGGATCACTTTTCTTTCCAGATTTTTTACTGTTTTGGTTTCTTTTGTTTTTTTCCCCTTTTGGTTTCTTTTGGTTTTTTCCCATAATGTTACTCTACTATATTTATACACTAGACCATATAAAAAAAAATAGATAAATACAGAATCCCTAAAGAAAGCCCAACACGGCAAAATTGAAAATGTTGTGTATTTTGTATTGAAAATACATGTACAGTAATAATAATGTGCAATTATTCAGCAAGGACCGAAGCAAAATATTATTTTTTCAAAAGGAAATCCAAATTTGTAAACAAATGAGGAAGTTATAGCTGCACCAGAACACAAAAGGCCTCAGATCCCCTTTCAAATTCCATTTTATTTAGTTCCGACCATTGTTTTCTCGTTTAGGGCAAAAACTTTCTTTTACTTGGGGACCACACGCCGCTTTTCATGGAATGGCACTCCCGTGTCACATTGAAGGTTCCATGATAACCGCCGTATGAACACATATGCCGATGTTTCTAAATTCAAAATTTTACCATTTTCGTGTTAAATGTCGAATTCTGCTTAAGCCGGTGCTAGGGGGCGTGTACTGTAAAATATGATAAACAAGATCAACAAGGAAAGGCGGCGTTCAATGAACGCAACCCCCACATGACCCAGCAACAAGAACCAATGGCAAAGAGCCCAGGGGGACCCCAAACAAAAACAGGACAGGGCAAAGACAGAGCACGGACAGGTTAATCATTAAATGATCTTGCACTTTCCAGTTCCGTCCATGAACAGGATCAATCAAACCGAGCCTGCAACATTTTCTATTTTGTTGTGTTGGACTTTCTTTAGGGATTCTGTTTTTTTCTCTATTTGAGTAGAAAACCTTAAACTAAAAACAAAACTGAGAATACATTACTTTAATTCTTTGAGAAAAGAAGAGTAAAAATATGGTAAAATATGATAAACAAGATCAACAAGGAAAGGCGGCGTTCAATGAACGCAACCCCCATATGACCCAGCAACAAGAACCAACGGCAAGGAACTAAAAAGTCACGATTGAAAAAAAATATGTTCAGGTACCCAAGGGAATTCAAAATGTTTATTGATTGGACTTTGCGAAAAAAAACCTGGAAACAAAGTGATCCCTCGGAAACATTAATCACAACAAAATGTAGGTGAGGCTAATAATTATATTACTTAAATTACATTTTTACCATTACTTATCATTTCATACAAAAAAGTATTTGAATTGAAATCTGGTAACAAAGTGATCTCTCGGAAGCATTATTCACAACAAAATTACAAGAGAATTATTGCAGACTCGGTTTGATTGAGGGATAATGAACACGTGCAGCATCCTTTGAACCATTTTAGTTTTTTTCAACTTTATATGCCAATACCAGATATATCAAGCCAGTCTAACTGTAATGCTTTCCCGCAAAAAATGTTTCTAACATCAGCGAATATCATAATCCTGATAGTATTTTTTTACTTTCTTCGGTATTCAATAATTTTTAACTGTTAATAACCAGAATTTGTACATAGCGATATAGAATGAGTGCTTGTAAATAATGTAATGGCCGCAATTCTTTTTAAAAATAACGTTCCGGAAATAACTGATTTGCTACAATTTATGAAATTGTCAATATGATCAATTTCATAATATTTGTTAATAGTTATACTGTATATTCACTGCATTAAATATTAATGTGTTATTCAAATTCTGATTGTACATATAAATTTGGCTAGATAATTTGGCTAGATGTAGTTTATATCACCTAAGGTCTTTAAAATTCTACCCCAATGTTGAAATTGAAGTAAAGTTTAACTCCATATGTAAGAATTACAAAATGAAAAGCGAAAATAAAATAAAAACAGTAAACAAAAAAAAACAGTAATCCAAAATGGGATTTGAACCCAGGCCTTCTGTAACAAAGTAACAGCTGTTCAACCACTAAACTATCTGGATGCAAACTGTTGCAATAATAATTAATATTATGTATGGAAAAAGGAGTTTTTAAAACTTAGATAAATTAAAAGTTGTATTCAATGCAGAATGTACAGCATAAAATAAAATATGATAAAAAATTCTGGAAACAAAGTGATCCCTCGGAAGCATCAATCACAACAAAATAACATAAGAATTGCAGACTCCGTCACTCGGTTTGATTGAGTCTGTACATGAGGGATAATGAATAAGTGCAACATCCCTCACGCCCCCTAGCACCGGCTTGAGCGGTACTCAATTCTCAACACTTTATAGTGTTGGCAACAAGATCAATAAGAAACGCCGCGTTCAATAAAGACTAAGAATATATTCATTGCAGTGAGACATTTAACCACTTTTATAAGTATCAGCTATTTTAAGATGATAAAATTTAAAAGAAACAAAAATGTATGTAGTAAAGTATATTTATCTTGAATAAATCTATCTTAGATTCGTTTAACCACCTCTTTTCAAACCAGTTCCTAAACTTCTCATTTTCTTTCTTGAAATTTCCCACCAATAGCCTGCATTCACTTTCTGTCTGTGAACATGCTAAATGTCTCAACTTAGAAATGTTAATTGCATCACTGAACATCCTGAGGTCCTGCCCACCACATAATGCTTCCATAAAAGATAGGAAGATATCTTTATATCATTCTTAATATGACTCCAAGATGTTACTCTTACACTTCAGTGCATCCATAAATTTTTGCTGGCTATCAAAGATGAATGAAATATTATGCGTATGAACATATAAACCAATAAAAGACTATCTTAAAGATTAAACAGAAAATTTATTTCACAATTCTTTTTAGTAGATCAAATGGGTAATATACCGAATAACTAAATATTTCAAGGTTGGCACTACATTTCAACATTTCACCAAATTTATCATGAAAGTCATGTCAAATAAGTTTCAAGTTAATAGTTCTTTTAAAATCAACCTACTGATATAAGGCAATTTGAACAAAATATTCTAAGTTACAGAAGCAATATTTCCAAATACACTTTCAACAAAAAAAGCCTTAATTTATATGGCTTTCCAAAATTTTTTGCCCCTTTATATTTTTCCTGCCTCCGTGGTCGAGGGGTTAGAATCGATGACTTCTAATCCAGTTACCTCTCTGGCGTGAGTTCTATCCCCGTGACATGCTTTGGTAGTTTAGCGCGGAGGAAGGTAGTCTTGTACTGGTGTAACTCTCCAGGAACGATGGTTAGCAAACTACCCGCCTATATGACTGAAATACTGTTGGGGGAAAAGGCGTTAAGTGAAACAAACAAATCATCAAATGTTCTCAGACTCATGTTGATAATAGTTTTGATACAAAACAAACTGAATAGAAAATCGTTTGACCAAACGAATGAAAAATTAGCCATCACTCCAACTACTAGTACATAGCTTTAGTAATAAAGTTTCCTTGCCTAAAAATAACTTTACTTGTCAAGTATGCAATATGGAATTCTTAAAAGAAATGTGTGTAATTGGCTACACTTTTTGTTGTGGAACAGACAAGCTAATAAGTGATCACAAATAAGGTAGCATAAGTAAGTTAGCAAACATACTTCTCCAATAATTCCTCTTTGTTCTCTACGTCATTCTTTCCTATCCATTTCTTCCATGACTGTTCACGATGGCAGTCACACAGGTATACCTGTGACCCTATCCGTAACAACACATTTAAAGATACTATATTAAAGATTTGTTTATTTACATCACAAAATATTTATCAATATTTGACTTATCATCTTATAATTGTGAACATGTGTGCCAAATTTTTCAAACATTCCTTGTTCTACTAAGAAGTTATGCACCAGACACAAAATATACCCTGTACCAGACAATGCTAATCTTAGAGAGGTAGGCTACCGGTTGTTTTGCATGACACATTATCTCATTATTGTGAACATTTGTGCCAAAATCCCTTCATGGATAAGAAAGTTATGGACCGGCCTTGAATAGACAATGTTGACCTTTTATCACCAAGTGCGACCTTTCCCATGGAGGAAGGGGTCCGGTTTTTGCACATGACACATTGTCTTATAATTACAAACATTTGTGCTAAGTTATTTAAAATTCCTTTGATAAATGGACCGGTCACGGAAATGTGACAGGCGGAGAGACGGGACGACGAGGTGTGCTCAAAGTTTGATATTAATGTGGTTAATCCTCTGTTCCCTCTTTTGATCTTTTAACCACGTAAGAGAAAAAATAGCCTCAAAAACCTTACTGAATGAATAGCATCAAAGGAAATTTAACGTGTTGCCTATTTTCCCATAACCCCCTAGTATATATATGTTTGTATGGCGAGACGGACGGAACCTGTTTCTATATGCACATTTCTTCTGCGAAAAAGGGGGGGGGGCAAAAACGAATTAAAGTCAATTAGAGGTTGACATTGCTGCTGACATACATGTTAGAAATTCTCACTTAGGTTGACAAAATTCCTAGATTTAGGCATGCAAATTATCTAATTTTGCTTCATTAAAAAATTTTTTCAGTGTTAATTTTTCAAATTAAAATTATATTTCTATTTAATTTAATTTTTCTCAATCTGGATTCATTTTTGATAAATTTACCCCAAAAATTTATTGTTTGGAAATTATGTTAAAAATACTAACCTAGTAGATTCCAGTGCTCCGATTTCACGTATATCGTAGTCACAGATGAAGGCCATTGATGTCCACTTTTGATTCCATTCTTTAATTTTAGCCAGTCCCTCTATCAAAGCTGCCTTTGACCTTTGTCACATAACCACAACATTTTTGATTCATGCGTCTATATTCATTATTTTATGTGTTAAATATGATACATTCATGAATATAATACTTTTTGACTATTCCTGCAACTAGTGTTTAATTTTGGTATCAATCCTTTTTAAGTTTTGTAAATTTCATGGCCATTCAATTCATATTTTGAAATTCTTAAAGCGCAAAACATATGGTTTTCAAGAAATAACATGTGAATTGCACTCCTTATCTGACAAAAGATACCAAACCACACGCCAACATTGTCCGAATTGTATATCTGAAAATTGGTTAACTGTTTAAAAATTCTTGGAAAATATTAAATTAATACAGTTTTTACTGTTAATTGCATCAAAGCTATCTAGTTACGTAAGGATTATTATACCCCCAAAAACGAAGTTGGGGGGGTGTATATAGGAGTCACCCGGTGGTCGGTCGGTCTAGACGTCCGTTGCATTTTCCTTGTCCGGAGCATAACTTGAAGACTAATGGTTGGAATTCAATATAACTACATACAATGGTCAAGCACATTGAGATGAAGTGCAGTGCACAAGAACCATAACTCTATCTTGACTAATTACAGAGTTATTGCCCTTTGTTACTTTTCCTTGTCCGGGGCATAACTTGAAAACTACTGGTTGGAATTCAAAACAACTTCATACAATTGTCAAACACAATAAGGGGAAGTGCAGTGTACAAGAACCATAACTCTATCTAAAGTAATTAAAGAGTTATTGCCCCTTGTTGCTTTTCCATTGATTGTTTTGTCCGGACCATAACTTGAAGACTAATTGTTTGAATTCAATATAACTACATACAATGGTCAAGCACATTGAGAGGAAGTGCAGTGCACAAGAACCATAACTCTATCTTGACTAATTACAGAGTTATTGCCCTTTGTTCCTTTTCTTTGTCTTTGTCTTTTTGGACTTATTACAGAGTAATTCAATTAAATTTCATCAATTGCGAACCACCTTGAAAGGAAATGCAACATATTGTACCACAACTATCTTTAATTGCCCACAACCATAACTCTATATTTCAATTCTTTTACAAGGTATTATGTTACTAGTAACATCCTCATTTCCGAAGCAGTCTTATGGTATTAATCACATTTAGTGATAGTTCTAGTTCTTAAAGGAAAAATAAACATTAAATATAGTGGACGTTATTTTTATTTTATTTTTCGAGATCAGTAAAAGTTTGATCTAATATTTACCGGATTAACAAGAAAATTTTGATGTAATCGTTAAAGTGACATTATGCCCATCCAAGTGTATAAATGAATGAACAAGTGAAAGTCAAAATAAGTTTTCGTTTTGCCATAATTCCTTTTAATAAAAACAATTAGTTAACATTAATAATAAAAAACGCTTTGATCCAAACATTTTTTTCGTAAATATTCACTAGAATTTACCTGTAACGTTCATTTCATAAAAAGAGTGGGGCAGTCTTTTTATATTTAAGGCAGATTAAAAAAATATCAAAAACAATTTCCAATTTGAACAGATGGTCAATCACCATTATAACAGTCATTTTTTTAAAAATATATTGTCAGTTCAGCTCAACTTGACTATGAAATTATGAGCATAATGTCACTTTAAGATTTTTTGTTAAAAAAATGTTTCTTTCATCAACTTGATATATTGAATCTCAAATTAAAATGTTTTTTTTAAATCTTTTTTTGAGGTTGGGCCATTTTCGGTGGTTAGTGAACCAAGTGGGTAGAAATAAACATTTTGCTTGTGTTGATTGTTAGCTGAATGCTACTTGTTGTTTATCGCATGGTGCGGTGATTTGTCTTTGATGTTTCTCAGCTGTTATACACCAGGAACATGCTTTACAGGTAATAACGCACAGTGCGAAAACCTAATTAAATGTTGCTAAATATCGCTTATAATAGTATAATATTACAGCAGTGTCTATTAAGTGTCTATTAAGACTTGAAATAAAATGCTTGATGTTTTAATACTTATTGTATACTGTATATATTTACGACTTTAAATTACACCATAACGAGACAAATCAGAAGCACATTAATCGACTAAGAATAGAATTTATCGTTTTAAGACGTTTTATATTTTAGTAGGTAATATCTCTCTATTACGTCATTTTATTGCATGTACTATATTATCTCAGAAACTTTAAGCGAATTTTTTTTTAAATAAATGTATTGCTAAACGCATGAAATATTCTATAATTATACATGTATATATGATAATAAAAACCAGTTCAGTTCTATATAATTTGCAACAGACAATGTATAGGAGTGCCTTTAAGTGATGTTTTGTGCACTAGGTCATTAAGCTTTAGTCTTCTCATTTTTCTCTTCTCTTATTTATTCTTTCATAAAGTCAAATAAGAAAGCATCGTTGAAGATATACTGTCCCGCAGGCAGATGTTATATTACCTATTTCTAAGACATTTGTGCTGATGTTTTGCTTTTGTATCTTATTAAAATATGTCAAAATGATAACAAATTTCAATGAAGGACATTTTTCCTTGTCTGTGGAATGTGTTGTAATGCATTTTGTATTTGATTATAGGGAGACAGATCTCTTTGAAAAGCTTAAAGCATTTTCAATTCAATTACGAGTGTTTTTAATATAAAAAATCAGTTTTTTTCTGCACAAAAGCAACTCTTAAAAATTAAATAATCAAGCATTTCGAAATCAACCTTGAATTTCGTTAACTCAAGATGAGATTAGTTTTCTAACCTGAAATAGCCTACTCTGCTAAAATTGTAAATTTTTAAAAAGTTTAATGACATTAAACTATTCACTTTGGCAAATGACGTGATTATAATCAAAGAGTGAGTAAATTATTTCGTTCTAGGAGAAAGAGGGAGAAAACCTGTGATTCTAAATAAGCTAGTGAAATAATGTTCGACTGATAATTTAAGGTCATTATCACTAAATACTGTAATGAAGCACTTACAAATGAATGAAAAAGTCTCAATTTCATGGCCATTAATCTTTTGAAAAGTAAGTTAAAATGACATCATGTAATTTGCTCTTTTATCTTTCTAATCGGTAACGTCACTTGTAAATTGGATTTTGACCTTAAACATGTTGAAGTGGATAGATCTACAATGTCCATATTTTCCACAAGTTAAATACAAATATTATAGCAAATGCGTTCTTTGATAAAATCTTCTTGATTTAATCGAAATTACAGTTTAAGTATAAAATAGGTTACTTAAATTCATTTTAGACATGCACAAATTAAGTGCTTGATATTTTTGTTTACAGTCAAGTGCATCAGTGCCTACAGCTTCTCTTACAAAATGTCTGAGATCCAAAGTTGCATCCATTGATGTTCATAACTTTATTTGCAATTAATCTCTTTATGTGCATAGTGCAAGTTTGAATGTTTAGTTACAAAATAAGAACATTTGATATTTTAGAAAGAAATATATGTCCCTTAATATTACTTACCTTTTTGAAAAGGAAAATAGTCAAACTATATATAGCTATAAGTATCATGTTTAGACGACTTTATAACATGTTGCTGCCTTTCTGTTAGTTTCCAATATGATAACTCGTAAAAATGGAAGTTTTGATACGACTAAGTGCTTTTATGGCAATCTATGCGATATCTATGTCGATACTTAAAATCGTTCTTTGTACATACATTTTCTAAAACTTTTTTAAAAAGATGATTAAATACACAATGATTAACTAATAAGGAATATATTGTTTTTAAGCGTTTTCTTGAAACTTTGATAATGCGGGTTTATATCACCCATTAAACAAGCTATAATGCGTTATTTTTATGACAATGTATATATCTATCCATTATACTTAATGATGTCTTAAGTTATAACTTCAATCGGCAATTAGACACATGTACGTGATTCAAATTTCTAATCAAAATGTCGTGATTGCCACGTTTAATGCACACGTTTAATGAATTTGCACGAATAGTTATAGGAAATGTTCTACTTTCCGCGTTTAAGACAACACGGTTTCAATTTCAGCTATGTTGGTGCTCTTGTATTTTGTTTTGAAGAATAAACAGAACTTTTTAGCATTAAAGCATATTAGTGTTCCTGTAACCTTTTTAATATATATGCTGATTAAGTAATATACGAGATGAAAGATAAGAAAAAGAATTGGATAAATTCACCTAATATAAAAATGTTGATATACTGTTTTTATTCGGTAAATACAATATCATGAAATACATCTAATGACATTATTATAATAAGTCAATGTAACAATTCTCTATCAACCCCTCATATTTCATCACCACTGTACTTTAATTCATGGCAGGTATTATATGTTTCAGGCTCAAATAATTGAAGAATGAATGAATTTTTCTGTACATATTAATCAATATACACTCAAAGTGCTCATATTTGTTTATTTCAATCTTTTTACGCCAATTTAAACACATTTGAAGTAATTATAGCCAAATGACTATAAGATCCAATGTCTGTGATTAACTGCCACGGAGATATATTGCCTCGTGTGACGATTGGAACAGCAACCATTGTTGTTTTTTCCCTATTGAGCTAAGTTCGCTAACCATTATTTTCTTACAACTATGTCTGTTTATACAAACTGACAGAGACGAATCTAATAAAATGTGAATTTTTAGTAATGTACATCGTTTAATTTCTGCTTCAATATGTTTATGGTCTCACAGATCGTAAATAAGCATCGTGTTTTTCTTCATTAATATACTTGAATTTGGGACAGTGAATTGAGAAACACATTTTAAGACAACTCTTTGCCGCCGTTTTAACTTTGAATTTACTTTTCATTTGAAAAAGAAAAACCTACAACATCTATTTCAGAACTTACGACGAATTGTATAGTAAATGTAATGGTGAGTCAACCGCATGTTTTAGACCATGAAACAGTTCAACAATGTAGGTTCAGAATAATACGTCTTATAAGTAATTATACTAATTAACAAGTGTGACAAAATACATAGAAACACTTTATTCTGTGATTTTTCTTTTATCGTTTTGTTTAATTTTATGCATGTACTCCAGAAAATGAGATAAAAATTCAGAATTTAAATTGCCACTTACAATCTAACAGGAATAAACGGTGGCTGCAATTCTGATGCCTCAATTATTAAAGGCAACCACTCAGCCACAATGGAGCTCTATTCTGTGACATCAGTATTATAATGCTTCAGTGATGCTTAAAATTCATAGATATGATATTTGTCTTTGGTTTCAGTATAGACATGTTTATATGAACCAGGTGCACAGACATAGCTAGGGTTATTTCCAACTTA